>NC_134362.1:164234295-164251795 GCF_048569485.1 Anomaloglossus baeobatrachus
AGACAGACCGAGAGGAAGAAGGAAGGAAGGAAGGAAGAAAGGGAGAAAGACCGAGAGTAAGGAAGGAAGGAAGGGAGACAGACCCACCCAGGGACCGAGAGGAAGGAAGGAAGGAAGGAAGGAAGGGAGACAGACCGAGAGGAAGGAAGGAAGGAAGAAAGGAAGGAAGGGAGACAGACCGAGAGGAAGGAAGGAAGGGAGACATACCGAGAGGAAGGAAGGAAGGAAGGAAGACCGAGAGGAAGGAAGGAAGGAAGGAAGGAAGGAAGACAGACCGAGAGGAAGGAAGGATGGAAGGGAGACCCATCCAGGGACCGAGAGGAAGGAAGGAAGGAAGGCAGACCCACCCAGGGACCGAGAGGAAAGAAGGAAGGAAGGAAGGAAGACAGACCGAGAGGAAGGAAGGAAGACAGACCGAGAGGAAGGAAGGAAGGAAGGGAGACCCACCCAGGGACCGAGAGGAAGGAAGGAAGGAAGACAGACCAAGAGGAAGGAAGGAAGGAAGGAAGGAAGGGAGACCGAGAGGAAGGAAGGAAGGAAGGAAGGAAGACAGACCGAGAGGAAGGAAGGAAGGAAGGAAGACAAACCGAGAGGAAGGAAGGAAGGAAGGAAGGAAGGGAGACAGACCGAGAGGAAGGAAGGAAGGGAGACATACCGAGAGGAAGGAAGGAAGGAAGGAAGACCGAGAGGAAGGAAGGAAGGAAGGAAGGAAGAAAGGAAGGGAGACAGACCGAGAGGAAGGAAGGAAGGAAGGAAGGAAGGAAGGAAGGAAGGAAGGAAGAAAGAAAGAAAGAAAGAAAGGGAGACAGACCGAGAGGAAGGAAGGAAGGAAGGGAGACAGACCCACCCAGGGACCGAGAGGAAGGAAGGAAGGAAGGAAGGAAGGCCGACCGAGAGGAAGGAATGAAGGAAGGAAGGAAGGAAGGAAGGGAGACAGACCGAGAGGAAGGAAGGAAGGAAGGAAGGAAGAAAGGGAGACAGACCGAGAGGAAGGAAGGAAGGAAGGAAGGAAGGAAGAAAGGGAGACAGACCGAGAGGAAGGAAGGAAGGAAGGAAGGAAGGAAGGGAGACAGACCGAGAGGAAGGAAGGAAGGATGGAAGGAAGAAAGGGAGACAGACCGAGAGGAAGGAAGGAAGGAAGGAAGGAAGGAAGACAGACCGAGAGTAAGGAAGGAAGGAAGGAAGGGAGACAGACCCACCCAGGGACCGAGATGAAGGAAGGAAGGAAGGAAGGAAGGCCGACCGAGAGGAAGGAAGGAAGGAAGGAAGGAAGGAAGGGAGACAGACCGAGAGGAAGGAAGGAAGGAAGGAAGGAAGGAAGACAGACGGAGAGTAAGGAAGGAAGGAAGGAAGGAAGGAAGACAGACCGAGAGTAAGGAAGGAAGGAAGGAAGGAAGGAAGGAAGGAAGACAGACCGAGAGTAAGGAAGGAAGGAAGGAAGGAAGGAAGGAAGGAAGGAAGACTGACCCACCCAGGGACCGAGAGGAAGGAAGGAAGGAAGGCAGACCCACCCAGGGACCGAGAGGAAGGAAGGAAGGAAGGAAGGAAGGAAGGAAGACAGACCGAGAGGAAGGAAGGAAGACAGACCGAGAGGAAGGAAGGAAGGAAGGGAGACCCACCCAGGGACCGAGAGGAAGGAAGGAAGGAAGACAGACCAAGAGGAAGGAAGGAAGGAAGGAAGGGAGACCGAGAGGAAGGAAGGAAGGAAGGAAGGAAGGAAGACAGACCGAGAGGAAGGAAGGAAGGAAGGAAGACAAACCGAGAGGAAGGAAGGAAGGAAGGAAGACAAACCGAGAGTAAGGAACGAAGGAAGGAAGGAAGGAAGGAAGACAAACCGAGAGTAAGGAAGGAAGGAAGGAAGGAAGACAGACCGAGAGTATGGAAGGAAGGAAGGAAGGAAGACAGACCAAGAGTAAGGAAGGAAGGAAGGAAGGAAGGAAGGAAGACAGACCAAGAGTAAGGAAGGAAGGAAGGAAGGAAGGAAGGAAGGAAGGAAGACAGACCGAGAGTAAGGAAGGAAGGAAGGAAGAAAAACCGAGAGTAAGGAACGAAGGAAGGAAGGAAGGAAGGAAGGAAGGAAGGGAGAAAGACCGAGAGGAAGGAAGGAAGGAAGGAAGGAAGGGAGAAAGACCGAGAGGAAGGAAGGAAGGAAGGAAGGAAGGGAGAAAGACCGAGAGGAAGGAAGGAAGGAAGGAAGGAAGGAAGACAGACCGAGAGGAAGGAAGGAAGGAAGGAAGGAAGGAAGGGAGAAAGACCGAGAGGAAGGAAGGAAGGAAGGAAGGAAGACAGACCGAGAGGAAGGAAGGAAGGAAGGCAGGAAGACAGACCAAGAGTAAGGAAGGAAGGAAGGAAGGAAGGAAGGGAGACAGACCGAGAGTAAGGAAGGAAGGAAGGAAGGAAGAAAGGAAGGAAGGCAGACCCACCCAGGGACCGAGAGGAAGGAAGGAAAGAAGGAAGGAAGACTGACCGAGAGTAAAGCCCACTTTACACGTTGCAATTAGTTGTACAATCGCATTTGCGATGTGACACGCCCAGGTTGCATACGGGATCTATGAGATTTCACGTTGGTCGTTCATTTGCTGTCACACGAGCGTTAGTAGTCTATGTTAAATTGGTCAATTTTGTGTGCGATCCTTTAGATCATGTGTTCTGTGACGTATGCATTGAGCACCTTTTTTTTTTTTTTATTTATTGACTTGCCAAGCGTGTGTAATGTGTAGGGATGCGTTTTTACTATGTCATCTGCCATTCAGCTCTGCTACATGGCCGCTAACAGCAGACACAGACAGCCATGTAGCAGAGCTGAATGGCAGATGACAGCAGACACAGACAGAGCCGCACTGTCAGAATGAACTCGTGTGAACTTCACCCGACTTCATTGTGATGCTGCGGCTCTGTCTGTGTCGCGTCCTGATTAGCGGTCACCAGTGAAGACTCACCGGTGACCGCTAATCTCCTGAGTAACTGAAGTTAGCAGCCCTCTCTCATACTCACCAATCCCCGATCCCCGGCGCTGCACGGCATTCACACTGCTCCGGCGGCTTTTACTGTTTTGAAAAAGCCGGCCGCCCATTAAACAATTTCGTATTCCCTGCTTTCCCCGCCCACCAGCGCCTATGATTGGTTACAGTGAGACACGCCCCCACTCTGAGTGACAGGTGTCACACTGCACCCAATCACAGCAGCCGGTGGGCGTGTCTATACTGTGTAGTGAAATAAATAATTAAATAATTAAAACAAACGGCGTGCGGTTCCCCCCATTTTTAAAACCAGCCAGATAAAGCCATACGGCTGAAGGCTGGTATTCTCAGGATGGGGAGCTCCACGTTATGGGGAGCCCCCCACCCTAACAATATCAGCCAACAGCCGCCCAGAATTACCGCATACATTATATGCGACAGTTCTGGGACTGTACCCGGCTCTTCCCGATTTGCCCTGGTGTGTTGGCAAATCGGGGTAATAAGGAGTTATTGGCAGCCCATAGCTGCCAATAAGTCCTAGATTAATCATGTCAGGCGTCTATGAGACACCCTCCATGATTAATCTGTAAGTTACAGTAAATAAACACACTCACCAGAAAAAAATCCTTTATTAGAAATAAAAACACACACATATACCCTGGTTCACCACTTTAATCAGCCCCAAAAAGCCCTCCTTGTCCGGCGTAATCCAGGATGATCCAGCGTCGCTTCCACCGCAGCTGCATGTAGGTGACCGGAGCTGCAGCACACACAGCCGCTCCGGTCACCTCCACGCAGGTAATGAAGACAGCCGCGCGATCAGCTGCTGTCACTGAGGTTACCCGCGGCCACCGCTGCATCCACCGGTGGCCGCGGGTAACCTCAGTGACAGCAGTTGATCGCACGGCTGTCTTCATTTGCTGCATGGAAGTGACCGGAGCGGCTGTGTCTGCTGCGGCTCCTGTCACCTCCATGCAGCTGCGGTGGAAGCGACGCTGGATCATCCTGGATTACGCCGGACAAGGAGGGCTTTTTGGGGCTGATTAAAGTGGTGAACCAGGGTATATGTGTGTGTTTTTATTTCTAATAAAGGATTTTTTCGGGTGTGTGTTTATTTACTGTAACTTACAGATTAATCATGGAGGGTGTCTCATAGACGCCTGACATGATTAATCTAGGACTTATCGGCAGCTATGGGCTGCCAATAACTCCTTATTACCCCGATTTGCCAACGCACCAGGGTAAATCGGGAAGAGCCGGGTACAGTCCCAGAACTGTCGCATATAATGTATGCGGCAATTCTGGGCGGCTGTTGGCTGATATTGTTAGGGTGGGGGGCTCCCCATAACGTGGAGCTCCCCATCCTGAGAATACCAGCCTTCAGCCGTATGGCTTTATCTGGCTGGTTTTAAAAATGGGGGGAACCGCACGCCGTTTTTTTTAATTATTTAATTATTTATTTCACTACACAGTATAGACACGCCCACCGGCTGCTGTGATTGGGTGCAGTGTGACACCTGTCACTCAGAGTGGGGGCGTGTCTCACTGTAACCAATCATAGGCGCTGGTGGGCGGGGAAAGCAGGGAATACGAAATTGTTTAATGGGCGGCCGGCTTTTTCAAAACAGTAAAAGCCGCCGGAGCAGTGTGAATGCCGTGCAGCGCCAGGGATCGGGGATTGGTGAGTATATGAGAGAGGGGGATAGACTGACATGGACTGAGAGTGAGGGACAGAGATAGTGACGGACTGACAGAGATTAGTGCATGACAGACATTGTGAGGCGCTTCAGAACGCAGCTTTTCAGCTGCGCTCTGAAGCACACCTTTTTTAAGCTGCGGTGCAGAGCGCACACCTGCGCACATAGCATCAGACAACAAAATCGTATGAGGGATGTCACACGTTACAATTGACTAGGTTCGTGCAACAAAACGCTCAATTCTAGAGAATGATACGATGTGTTTGCGATCAACGGTTTTGCGTTCAATCCTGATCGCATGTAGCTGTCACACGCAGATACCTCACAAACGATGCCGGATGTGCGTCACTTACAACTTGACCCCAACGACGGATTGTGAGATATATTGAAGCGTGTGTAGCGGGCTTTAGGAAGGAAGGAAGGAAGGGAGACAGACCCACCCAGGGACCGAGAGGAAGGAAGGAAGGAAGACAGACCGAGAGGAAGGAAGGAAGGAAGGAAGGAAGGGAGACAGACCGAGAGGAAGGAAGGAAGGAAGGAAGGAAGGAAGACAGACCGAGAGGAAGGAAGGAAGACAGACCGAGAGGAAGGAAGGAAGGAAGGAAGGAAGGAAGGAAGGAAGACAAACCGAGAGTAAGGAACGAAGGAAGGAAGGAAGACAAACCGAGAGTAAGGAAGGAAGGAAGGAAGGAAGGGAGACAGACCGAGAGTAAGGAAGGAAGGAAGGAAGGAAGACAGACCCACCCAGGGACCGGGAGGAAGGAAGGAAGGAAGGAAGGAAGGAAGACAAACCGAGAGTAAGGAAGGAAGGAAGGAAGGAAGGAAGGAAGGAAGGAAGACAGACCGAGAGTATGGAAGGAAGGAAGGAAGGAAGACAGACCGAGAGTAAGGAAGGAAGGAAGGAAGGAAGGAAGACAGACCGAGAGTAAGGAAGGAAGGAAGGAAGGAAGGAAGACAAACCGAGAGTAAGGAACGAAGGAAGGAAGGAAGGAAGACAAACCGAGAGTAAGGAACGAAGGAAGGAAGGAAGGAAGGAAGACAGACCCACCCAGGGACCGGGAGGAAGGAAGGAAGGAAGGAAGGAAGGAAGACAAACCGAAAGTAAGGAAGGAAGGAAGGAAGGAAGGAAGACAAACCGAGAGTAAGGAAGGAAGGAAGGGAGAAAGACCGAGAGGAAGGAAGGAAGGAAGGAAGGGAGAAAGACCGAGAGGAAGGAAGGAAGGAAGGGAGAAAGACCGAGAGGAAGGAAGGAAGGAAGGAAGGAAGGAAGGAAGGGAGAAAGACCGAGAGGAAGGAAGGAAGGAAGGAAGACAGACCGAGAGGAAGGAAGGAAGGAAGGAAGGAAGGAAGGAAGGAAGGGAGACAGACCGATAGTAAGGAAGGAAGGAAGGAAGGAAGAAAGGAAGGAAGGCAGACCCACCCAGGGACCGAGAGGAAGGAAGGAAAGAAGGAAGGAAGACTGACCGAGAGTAAGGAAGGAAGGGAGACAGACCCACCCAGGGACCGAGAGGAAGGAAGGAAGGAAGACAGACCGAGAGGAAGGAAGGAAGGAAGGAAGGGAGACAGACCGAGAGGAAGGAAGGAAGGAAGGAAGGAAGGAAGACAGACCGAGAGGAAGGAAGGAAGGAAGGAAGACAGACCGAGAGGAAGGAAGGAAGGAAGGAAGGAAGGAAGACAGACCGAGAGGAAGGAAGGAAGGAAGGAAGACAGACCGAGACGAAGGAAGGAAGGAAGACAAACCGAGAGTAAGGAACGAAGGAAGGAAGGAAGGAAGGAAGGAAGACAAACCGAGAGTAAGAAAGGAAGGAAGGAAGGAAGGAAGGAAGGAAGGAAGGAAGGGAGACAGACCGAGAGTAAGGAAGGAAGGAAGGAAGGAAGACAGACCCACCCAGGGACCGGGAGGAAGGAAGGAAGGAAGGAAGGAAGACAAACCGAGAGTAAGGAAGGAAGGAAGGAAGGAAGGAAGACAGACCGAGAGTATGGAAGGAAGGAAGGAAGGAAGACAGACCGAGAGTATGGAAGGAAGGAAGGAAGGAAGACAGACCGAGAGTAAGGAAGGAAGGAAGGAAGGAAGGAAGGAAGGAAGACAGACCGAGAGTAAGGAAGGAAGGAAGGAAGGAAGGAAGGAAGGAAGAAAGACAAACCGAGAGTAAGAAAGGAAGGAAGGAAGACAGACCCACCCAGGGACCGGGAGGAAGGAAGGAAGGAAGGAAGACAAACCGAGAGTAAGGAAGGAAGGAAGGAAGGAAGGCAGACCGAGAGGAAGGAAGGAAGGAAGGAAGAAAGAAAGGAAGGAAGGAAGACAGACCGAAAGGAAGGAAGGAAGGAAGGAAGACAAACCGAGAGTAAGGAAGGAAGAAAGGAAGGAAGGAAGGAAGGGAGACAGACCGAGAGTAAGGAAGGAAGGAAGACAAACCGAGAGTAAGGAAGGAAGGAAGGAAGGAAGGAAGGGAGACAGACCGAGAGTAAGGAAGGAAGGAAGACAGACCGAGAGGAAGGAAGGAAGGGAGACAGACCGAGAGGAAGGAAGGAAGGGAGACAGACCGAGAGGAAGGAAGGAAGGGAGACAGACCGAGAGGAAGGAAGGAAGGGAGACAGACCGAGAGGAAGGAAGGAAGGGAGACAGACCGAGAGGAAGGAAGGAAGGAAGGCAGGAAGACAGACCGAGAGTAAGGAAGGAAGGAAGGAAGGAAGGAAGGCAGACCCACCCAGGCAACGAGAGGAAGGAAGGAAGGAAGGAAGACAGACCGAGAGGAAGGAAGGAAGGAAGGAAGGAAGGCAGGAAGACAGACCGAGAGGAAGGAAGGAAGGAAGGAAGGAAGGAAGGAAGGAAGGAAGGAAGACAAACCGAGAGTAAGGAAGGAAGGAAGGAAGACAGACCGAGAGTATGGAAGGAAGGAAGGAAGACAGACCGAGAGTAAGGAAGGAAGGAAGGAAGGAAGGAAGACAGACCGAGAGTAAGGAAGGAAGGAAGGAAGGAAGGAAGGAAGGAAGGAAGGAAGAAAAACCGAGAGTAAGGAACGAAGGAAGGAAGGAAGGAAGACAAACCGAGAGTAAGGAAGGAAGGAAGGAAGGAAGGAAGGGAGAAAGACCGAGAGGAAGGAAGGAAGGAAGGAAGGAAGGAAGGGAGAAAGACCGAGAGGAAGGAAGGAAGGAAGGAAGGAAGGGAGAAAGACCGAGAGGAAGGAAGGAAGGAAGGAAGGAAGGGAGAAAGACCGAGAGGAAGGAAGGAAGGAAGGAAGGAAGGAAGGAAGGAAGACAGACCGAGAGGAAGGAAGGAAGGAAGGCAGGAAGACAGACCAAGAGTAGGGAAGGAAGGAAGGGAGACAGATCGAGAGTAAGGAAGGAAGGAAGGAAGGAAGAAAGGAAGGAAGGCAGACCCACCCAGGGACCGAGAGGAAGGAAAGAAGGAAGGAAGACTGACCGAGAGTAAGGAAGGAAGGAAGGAAGGAAGGAAGGGAGACAGACCCACCCAGGGACCGAGAGGAAGGAAGGAAGGAAGACAGACCGAGAGGAAGGAAGGAAGGAAGGAAGGAAGGGAGACAGACCGAGAGGAAGGAAGGAAGGAAGGAAGGAAGACAGACCGAGAGGAAGGAAGGAAGGAAGGAAGACAGACCGAGAGGAAGGAAGGAAGGAAGGAAGACAAACCGAGAGTAAGGAACGAAGGAAGGAAGGAAGAAAGGAAGACAAACCAAGAGTAAGGAAGGAAGGAAGGAAGGGAGACAGACCGAGAGTAAGGAAGGAAGGAAGGAAGACAGACCCACCCAGGGACCGGGAGGAAGGAAGGAAGGAAGGAAGGAAGGAAGGAAGGCAGACCGAGAGTATGGAAGGAAGGAAGGAAGGAAGACAGACCGAGAGTAAGGAAGGAAGGAAGGAAGGAAGGAAGGAAGGAAGACAGACCGAGAGTAAGGAAGGAAGGAAGGAAGGAAGGAAGGAAGGAAGGAAGACAAACCGAGAATAAGGAACGAAGGAAGGAAGGAAGACAAACCGAGAGTAAGGAACGAAGGAAGAAAGGAAGGAAGGAAGGAAGACAAACCGAGAGTAAGGAAGGAAGGAAGGAAGGAAGGAAGGGAGACAGACCGAGAGTAAGGAAGGAAGGAAGGAAGGGAGACAGACCGAGAGTAAGGAAGGAAGGCAGACCGAGAGGAAGGAAGGAAGGAAGGAAGGAAGGAAGACAGACCGAGAGGAAGGAAGGAAGGAAGGAAAGAAGGAAGACAGACCGAGAGGAAGGAAGGAAGGAAGGAAGGGAGAAAGACCGAAAGGAAGGAAGGAAGGAAGGAAGGAAGGGAGAGAGAGAGAAAGACCGAGAGGAAGGAAGGAAGGAAGGAAGGAAGACAGACAGACCGAGAGGAAGGAAGGAAGGAAGACCAAGAGGAAGGAAGGAAGGAAGACAGACCGAGAGGAAGGAAGGAAGGAAGACCAAGAGGAAGGAAGGAAGGAAGGAAGACAGACCGAGAGGAAGGAAGGAAGGAAGGGAGACCCATCCAGGGACCGAGAGGAAGAAAGGAAGAAAGGAAGGAAGGATGGAAGACAGACCGAGAGTAAGGAAGGAAGGAAGGAAGGAAGGGAGGGAGACAGACCGAGAGGAAGGAAGGAAGGAAGGAAGGAAGGAAGGAAGGAAGGGAGACAGACCGAGAGGAAGGAAGGAAGAAAGGAAGGAAGGGAGACAGACCGAGAGGAAGGAAGGAAGGAAGGAAGGAAGGAAGGAAGGAAGGAAGACCGAGAGGAAGGAAGGAAGGAAGGAAGGAAGGAAGGAAGGAAGACAGACCAAGAGGAAGGAAGGAAGGAAGGAAGGAAGGGAGACAGACCAAGAGGAAGGAAGGAAGGAAGGAAGGAAGGGAGACAGACCGAGAGGAAGGAAGGAAGGAAGGAAGGAAGGAAGGAAGACAGACCGAGAGGAAGGAAGGAAGGACGGAAGGAAGGAAGACCGAGAGGAAGGAAGGAAGGAAGGAAGGAAGACCCATCCAGGGACCGAGAGGAAGGAAGGAAGGAATGCAGACCCACCCAGGGACCGAGAGGAAGGAAGGAAGGAAGGAAGACAGAGAGTAAGGAAGGAAGGAAGGAAGGAAGACAGAGAGTAAGGAAGGAAGGAAGGAAGAAAGGAAAGAAGGGAGACAGACCCAACCAGGGACCGAGAGGAAGGAAGGAAGGAAGGAAGGAAGGGAGACAGACCGAGAGGAAGGAAGGAAGGGAGACAGACCAAGAGGAAGGAAGGAAGGAAGGCAGACCGAGAGGAAGGAAGGAAGGAAGGAAGGAAGACAGACCGAGAGGAAGGAAGGAAGGAAGGAAGGCAGGAAGACAGACCGAGAGGAAGGAAGGAAGGGAGACAGACCGAGAGTAAGGAAGGAAGGAAGGAAGGCAGTCCCACCCAGGGACCGAGAGGAAGGAAGGAAGGAAGGAAGGAAGGAAGACAGACCGAGAGGAAGGAAGGAAGGAACGAAGGAAGGCAGGAACACAGACCGAGAGTAAGGAAGGTAGGAAGGAAGGAAGGAAGGGAGACAGACCGAGAGTAAGGAAGGAAGGAAGGAAGGAAGAAAGGAAGGAAGACAAACCGAGAGTAAGGAAGGAAGGAAGGGAGGGAGGGAGGAAGGAAGGAAGGAAGGAAGGAAGGAAGGAAGGAAGGAAGGAAGGAAGGAAGGGAGACAGACCCACCCAGGGACCGAGAGGAAGGAAGGAAGGAAGACAGACCAAGAGGAAGGAAGGAAGGAAGGAAGGAAGGGAGACCGAGAGGAAGGAAGGAAGGAAGGAAGGGAGACAGACCGAGAGGAAGGAAGGAAGGAAGGAAGGAAGACAGACCGAGAGGAAGGAAGGAAGGAAGGAAGACAGACCGAGAGGAAGGAAGGAAGGAAGGAAGGAAGGAAGGAAGGAAGACAGACCGAGAGGAAGAAAGGAAGGAAGGAAGACAGACCGAGACGAAGGAAGGAAGGAAGACAAACCGAGAGTAAGGAACGAAGGAAGGAAGGAAGGAAGGAAGGAAGGAAGGAAGACAAACCGAGAGTAAGAAAGGAAGGAAGGAAGGAAGGAAGGAAGGAAGGAAGGAAGGGAGACAGACCGAGAGTAAGGAAGGAAGGAAGGAAGGAAGACAGACCCACCCAGGGACCGGGAGGAAGGAAGGAAGGAAGGAAGGAAGACAAACCGAGAGTAAGGAAGGAAGGAAGGAAGGAAGGAAGACAGACCGAGAGTATGGAAGGAAGGAAGGAAGGAAGACAGACCGAGAGTATGGAAGGAAGGAAGGAAGGAAGACAGACCGAGAGTAAGGAAGGAAGGAAGGAAGGAAGGAAGGAAGACAGACCGAGAGTAAGGAAGGAAGGAAGGAAGGAAGGAAGGAAGAAAGACAAACCGAGAGTAAGAAAGGAAGGAAGGAAGACAGACCCACCCAGGGACCGGGAGGAAGGAAGGAAGGAAGGAAGACAAACCGAGAGTAAGGAAGGAAGGAAGGAAGGAAGGCAGACCGAGAGGAAGGAAGGAAGGAAGGAAGGAAGAAAGAAAGGAAGGAAGGAAGACAGACCGAAAGGAAGGAAGGAAGGAAGACAAACCGAGAGTAAGGAAGGAAGAAAGGAAGGAAGGAAGGAAGGGAGACAGACCGAGAGTAAGGAAGGAAGGAAGACAAACCGAGAGTAAGGAAGGAAGGAAGGAAGGAAGGAAGGGAGACAGACCGAGAGTAAGGAAGGAAGGAAGCAAGGAAGGAAGGAAGGAAGGAAGGAAGGAAGACAGACCGAGAGGAAGGAAGGAAGGGAGACAGACCGAGAGGAAGGAAGGAAGGGAGACAGACCGAGAGGAAGGAAGGAAGGGAGACAGACCGAGAGGAAGGAAGGAAGGGAGACAGACCGAGAGGAAGGAAGGAAGGAAGGCAGGAAGACAGACCGAGAGTAAGGAAGGAAGGAAGGAAGGAAGGAAGGCAGACCCACCCAGGCAACGAGAGGAAGGAAGGAAGGAAGGAAGACAGACCGAGAGGAAGGAAGGAAGGAAGGAAGGAAGGCAGGAAGACAGACCGAGAGTAAGGAAGGAAGGAAGGAAGGAAGGAAGGAAGGAAGGAAGGAAGACAAACCGAGAGTAAGGAAGGAAGGAAGGAAGGAAGACAGACCGAGAGTATGGAAGGAAGGAAGGAAGACAGACCGAGAGTAAGGAAGGAAGGAAGGAAGGAAGGAAGGAAGACAGACCGAGAGTAAGGAAGGAAGGAAGGAAGGAAGGAAGGAAGGAAGGAAGGAAGAAAAACCGAGAGTAAGGAACGAAGGAAGGAAGGAAGGAAGACAAACCGAGAGTAAGGAAGGAAGGAAGGAAGGAAGGAAGGGAGAAAGACCGAGAGGAAGGAAGGAAGGAAGGAAGGAAGGAAGGGAGAAAGACCGAGAGGAAGGAAGGAAGGAAGGAAGGGAGAAAGACCGAGAGGAAGGAAGGAAGGAAGGAAGGGAGAAAGACCGAGAGGAAGGAAGGAAGGAAGGAAGGAAGGAAGGAAGGAAGACAGACCGAGAGGAAGGAAGGAAGGAAGGCAGGAAGACAGACCAAGAGTAGGGAAGGAAGGAAGGGAGACAGATCGAGAGTAAGGAAGGAAGGAAGGAAGGAAGAAAGGAAGGAAGGCAGACCCACCCAGGGACCGAGAGGAAGGAAAGAAGGAAGGAAGACTGACCGAGAGTAAGGAAGGAAGGAAGGAAGGAAGGAAGGGAGACAGACCCACCCAGGGACCGAGAGGAAGGAAGGAAGGAAGACAGACCGAGAGGAAGGAAGGAAGGAAGGAAGGAAGGAAGGGAGACAGACCGAGAGGAAGGAAGGAAGGAAGGAAGGAAGGAAGACAGACCGAGAGGAAGGAAGGAAGGAAGGAAGACAAACCGAGAGTAAGGAACGAAGGAAGGAAGGAAGAAAAGAAGACAAACCAAGAGTAAGGAAGGAAGGAAGGAAGGGAGACAGACCGAGAGTAAGGAAGGAAGGAAGGAAGACAGACCCACCCAGGGACCGGGAGGAAGGAAGGAAGGAAGGAAGGAAGGAAGGAAGGAAGGCAGACCGAGAGTATGGAAGGAAGGAAGGAAGGAAGACAGACCGAGAGTAAGGAAGGAAGGAAGGAAGGAAGGAAGGAAGACAGACCGAGAGTAAGGAAGGAAGGAAGGAAGGAAGGAAGGAAGAAAGACCGAGAGGAAGGAAGGAAGGAAGGAAGGAAGGAAGGGAGAAAGACCGAGAGGAAGGAAGGAAGGAAGGAAGACAGACCGAGAGGAAGGAAGGAAGGAAGGAAGGAAGGAAGGAAGGAAGGGAGACAGACCGATAGTAAGGAAGGAAGGAAGGAAGGAAGAAAGGAAGGAAGGCAGACCCACCCAGGGACCGAGAGGAAGGAAGGAAAGAAGGAAGGAAGACTGACCGAGAGTAAGGAAGGAAGGGAGACAGACCCACCCAGGGACCGAGAGGAAGGAAGGAAGGAAGACAGACCGAGAGGAAGGAAGGAAGGAAGGAAGGGAGACAGACCGAGAGGAAGGAAGGAAGGAAGGAAGGAAGACAGACCGAGAGGAAGGAAGGAAGGAAGGAAGACAGACCGAGAGGAAGGAAGGAAGGAAGGAAGGAAGGAAGGAAGACCGAGAGGAAGGAAGGAAGGAAGGAAGACAGACCGAGACGAAGGAAGGAAGGAAGACAAACCGAGAGTAAGGAACGAAGGAAGGAAGGAAGGAAGGAAGGAAGACAAACCGAGAGTAAGAAAGGAAGGAAGGAAGGAAGGAAGGAAGGAAGGGAGACAGACCGAGAGTAAGGAAGGAAGGAAGGAAGGAAGACAGACCCACCCAGGGACCGGGAGGAAGGAAGGAAGGAAGGAAGGAAGACAAACCGAGAGTAAGGAAGGAAGGAAGGAAGGAAGGAAGACAGACCGAGAGTATGGAAGGAAGGAAGGAAGGAAGACAGACCGAGAGTATGGAAGGAAGGAAGGAAGGAAGACAGACCGAGAGTAAGGAAGGAAGGAAGGAAGGAAGGAAGGAAGACAGACCGAGAGTAAGGAAGGAAGGAAGGAAGGAAGGAAGGAAGAAAGACAAACCGAGAGTAAGAAAGGAAGGAAGGAAGACAGACCCACCCAGGGACCGGGAGGAAGGAAGGAAGGAAGGAAGACAAACCGAGAGTAAGGAAGGAAGGAAGGAAGGAAGGCAGACCGAGAGGAAGGAAGGAAGGAAGGAAGAAAGAAAGGAAGGAAGGAAGACAGACCGAAAGGAAGGAAGGAAGGAAGACAAACCGAGAGTAAGGAAGGAAGAAAGGAAGGAAGGAAGGAAGGGAGACAGACCGAGAGTAAGGAAGGAAGGAAGACAAACCGAGAGTAAGGAAGGAAGGAAGGAAGGAAGGAAGGGAGACAGACCGAGAGTAAGGAAGGAAGGAAGGAAGGAAGGAAGGAAGGAAGGAAGACAGACCGAGAGGAAGGAAGGAAGGGAGACAGACCGAGAGGAAGGAAGGAAGGGAGACAGACCGAGAGGAAGGAAGGAAGGGAGACAGACCGAGAGGAAGGAAGGAAGGGAGACAGACCGAGAGGAAGGAAGGAAGGAAGGCAGGAAGACAGACCGAGAGTAAGGAAGGAAGGAAGGAAGGAAGGAAGGCAGACCCACCCAGGCAACGAGAGGAAGGAAGGAAGGAAGGAAGACAGACCGAGAGGAAGGAAGGAAGGAAGGAAGGAAGGCAGGAAGACAGACCGAGAGTAAGGAAGGAAGGAAGGAAGGAAGGAAGGAAGGAAGGAAGACAAACCGAGAGTAAGGAAGGAAGGAAGGAAGACAGACCGAGAGTATGGAAGGAAGGAAGGAAGACAGACCGAGAGTAAGGAAGGAAGGAAGGAAGGAAGGAAGACAGACCGAGAGTAAGGAAGGAAGGAAGGAAGGAAGGAAGGAAGGAAGGAAGGAAGGAAGAAAAACCGAGAGTAAGGAACGAAGGAAGGAAGGAAGGAAGACAAACCGAGAGTAAGGAAGGAAGGAAGGAAGGAAGGAAGGGAGAAAGACCGAGAGGAAGGAAGGAAGGAAGGAAGGAAGGGAGAAAGACCGAGAGGAAGGAAGGAAGGAAGGAAGGGAGAAAGACCGAGAGGAAGGAAGGAAGGAAGGAAGGAAGGAAGGAAGGGAGAAAGACCGAGAGGAAGGAAGGAAGGAAGGAAGGGAGAAAGACCGAGAGGAAGGAAGGAAGGAAGGAAGGAAGGAAGGAAGGAAGACAGACCGAGAGGAAGGAAGGAAGGAAGGCAGGAAGACAGACCAAGAGTAGGGAAGGAAGGAAGGGAGACAGATCGAGAGTAAGGAAGGAAGGAAGGAAGGAAGAAAGGAAGGAAGGCAGACCCACCCAGGGACCGAGAGGAAGGAAAGAAGGAAGGAAGACTGACCGAGAGTAAGGAAGGAAGGAAGGAAGGAAGGAAGGGAGACAGACCCACCCAGGGACCGAGAGGAAGGAAGGAAGGAAGACAGACCGAGAGGAAGGAAGGAAGGAAGGAAGGAAGGGAGACAGACCGAGAGGAAGGAAGGAAGGAAGGAAGGAAGGAAGGAAGACAGACCGAGAGGAAGGAAGGAAGGAAGGAAGACAGAACGAGAGGAAGGAAGGAAGGAAGGAAGACAAACCGAGAGTAAGGAACGAAGGAAGGAAGGAAGAAAGGAAGACAAACCAAGAGTAAGGAAGGAAGGAAGGAAGGGAGACAGACCGAGAGTAAGGAAGGAAGGAAGGAAGACAGACCCACCCAGGGACCGGGAGGAAGGAAGGAAGGAAGGAAGGAAGGAAGGCAGACCGAGAGTATGGAAGGAAGGAAGGAAGGAAGACAGACCGAGAGTAAGGAAGGAAGGAAGGAAGGAAGGAAGGAAGGAAGACAGACCGAGAGTAAGGAAGGAAGGAAGGAAGGAAGGAAGGAAGGAAGACAAACCGAGAATAAGGAACGAAGGAAGGAAGGAAGACAAACCGAGAGTAAGGAACGAAGGAAGAAAGGAAGGAAGGAAGGAAGACAAACCGAGAGTAAGGAAGGAAGGAAGGAAGGAAGGAAGGAAGGGAGACAGACCGAGAGTAAGGAAGGAAGGAAGGAAGGGAGACAGACCGAGAGTAAGGAAGGAAGGAAGGAAGGAAGGAAGACAGACCCACCCAGGGACCGGGAGGAAGGAAGGAAGGAAGGAAGGAAGGAAGACAAACCGAGAGTAAGGAAGGAAGGAAGGAAGGAAGGAAGGAAGACAAACCGAGAGTAAGGAAGGAAGGAAGGAAGGAAGGAAGACAAACCGAGAGTAAGGAAGGAAGGAAGGCAGACCGAGAGTAAGGAAGGAAGGCAGACCGAGAGGAAGGAAGGAAGGAAGGAAGGAAGGAAGACAGACCGAGAGGAAGGAAGGAAGGAAGGAAAGAAGGAAGACAGACCGAGAGGAAGGAAGGAAGGAAGGAAGGGAGAAAGACCGAAAGGAAGGAAGGAAGGAAGGAAGGAAGGGAGAGAGAGAGAAAGACCGAGAGGAAGGAAGGAAGGAAGGAAGGAAGACAGACAGACCGAGAGGAAGGAAGGAAGGAAGACCAAGAGGAAGGAAGGAAGGAAGACAGACCGAGAGGAAGGAAGGAAGGAAGACCAAGAGGAAGGAAGGAAGGAAGGAAGACAGACCGAGAGGAAGGAAGGAAGGAAGGGAGACCCATCCAGGGACCGAGAGGAAGAAAGGAAGAAAGGAAGGAAGGGAGGGAGACAGACCGAGAGGAAGGAAGGAAGGAAGGAAGGAAGGAAGGAAGGGAGACAGACCGAGAGGAAGGAAGGAAGGAAGGAAGGAAGGAAGGGAGACAGACCGAGAGGAAGGAAGGAAGGAAGGAAGGAAGGAAGGGAGACAGACCGAGAGGAAGGAAGGAAGGAAGGAAGGAAGGAAGGAAGACCGAGAGGAAGGAAGGAAGGAAGGAAGGAAGGAAGACAGACCAAGAGGAAGGAAGGAAGGAAGGAAGGAAGGGAGACAGACCAAGAGGAAGGAAGGAAGGAAGGAAGGGAGACAGACCGAGAGGAAGGAAGGAAGGAAGGAAGGAAGACAGACCGAGAGGAAGGAAGGAAGGACGGAAGGAAGGAAGACCGAGAGGAAGGAAGGAAGGAAGGAAGGAAGACCCATCCAGGGACCGAGAGGAAGGAAGGAAGGAATGCAGACCCACCCAGGGACCGAGAGGAAGGAAGGAAGGAAGGAAGACAGAGAGTAAGGAAGGAAGGAAGGAAGGAAGACAGAGAGTAAGGAAGGAAGGAAGGAAGAAAGGAAAGAAGGGAGACAGACCCAACCAGGGACCGAGAGGAAGGAAGGAAGGAAGGAAGGAAGGGAGACAGACCGAGAGGAAGGAAGGAAGGGAGACAGACCAAGAGGAAGGAAGGAAGGAAGGCAGACCGAGAGGAAGGAAGGAAGGAAGGAAGGAAGACAGACCGAGAGGAAGGAAGGAAGGAAGGAAGGCAGGAAGACAGACCGAGAGGAAGGAAGGAAGGGAGACAGACCGAGAGTAAGGAAGGAAGGAAGGAAGGCAGTCCCACCCAGGGACCGAGAGGAAGGAAGGAAGGAAGGAAGGAAGACAGACCGAGAGGAAGGAAGGAAGGAACGAAGGAAGGCAGGAACACAGACCGAGAGTAAGGAAGGTAGGAAGGAAGGAAGGAAGGGAGACAGACCGAGAGTAAGGAAGGAAGGAAGGAAGGAAGAAAGGAAGGAAGACAAACCGAGAGTAAGGAAGGAAGGAAGGAAGGGAGGGAGGGAGGAAGGAAGGAAGGAAGGAAGGAAGGAAGGAAGGGAGACAGACCCACCCAGGGACCGAGAGGAAGGAAGGAAGGAAGACAGACCAAGAGGAAGGAAGGAAGGAAGGAAGGAAGGGAGACAGACCGAGAGGAAGGAAGGAAGGAAGGAAGACAGACCGAGAGGAAGGAAGGAAGGAAGGAAGGAAGGAAGA
>NC_134362.1:164259295-164271795 GCF_048569485.1 Anomaloglossus baeobatrachus
GAAGGCAGACCCACCCAGGGACCGAGAGGAAGGAAGGAAGGAAGGCAGACAGACAGAGAGTAAGGAAGGAAGGAAGGAAGGAAGGAAGAAAGGAAGGAAGGAAGGAAGGAAGACAGACCGAGAGGAAGGAAGGAAGGAAGGAAGGAAGACAGACCGAGAGGAAGGAAGGAAGGAAGGAAGGAAGACAAACTGAGAGTAAGGAAGGAAGGAAGGAAGGAAGGAAGACAGACCGAGAGGAAGGAAGGATGGAAGGGAGACCCATCCAGGGACCGAGAGGAAGGAAGGAAGGAAGGAAGACAGACCGAGAGGAAGGAAGGAAGGAAGGAAGGAAGGAAGGGAGACAGACCGAGAGGAAGGAAGGAAGGAAGGAAGGAAGCAAGGAAGGAAGGAAGGAAGGAAGGAAGGAAGGAAGAAAGAAAGGGAGACAGACCCAACCAGGGACCAAGAGGAAGAAAGGAAGGAAGGCCGACCGAGAGGAAGGAAGGAAGGAAGGGAGACAGACCGAGAGTAAGGAAGGAAGGAAGGAAGGGAGACCGAGAGGAAGGAAGGAAGGAAGGAAGACAGACCGAGAGGAAGGAAGGAAGTAAGGAAGGGAGACCGAGAGGAAGGAAGGAAAAAAGGAAGGAAGACAGACCGAGAGGAAGGAAGGAAGGAAGGAAGGAAGGCAGACCGAGAGGAAGGAAGGAAGGAAGGAAGGAAGGAAGGCAGACCGAGAGGAAGGAAGGAAAGAAGGAAGGCAGACCGAGAGGAAGGAAGGAAGGAAGGAAGGAAGGCAGACCGAGAGGAAGGAAGGAAGGAAGGAAGGAAGGAAGGCAGACCGAGAGGAAAGAAGGAAGGAAGGGAGACAGACCGAGAGGAAGGAAGGATGGAAGGGAGACCCATCCAGGGACCGAGATGAAGGAAGGAAGGAAGGCAGACCCACCCAGGGACCGAGAGGAAGGAAGGAAGGAAGGAAGACAGACCGAGAGTATGGAAGGAAGGAAGGAAGGAAGGAAGACAGACCGAGAGTATGGAAGGAAGGAAGGAAGGAAGGAAGACCCATCCAGGGACCGAGAGGAAGGAAGGAAGGAAGGCAGACCCACCCAGGGACCGAGAGGAAGGAAGGAAGGAAGACAGAGAGTAAGATTGGAAGGAAGGAAGGAAGACAGAGAGTAAGGAAGGAAGGAAGGAAGGAAGGAAGACAGACCGAGAGTAAGGAAGGAAGTAAGGAAGGAAGGAAGGAAGGAAGGAAGGGAGACAGACTGAAAGGAAGGAAGGAAGGAAGGAAGAAAGGAAGGAAGGGAGACAGACAGAGAGGAAGGAAGGAAGGCAGACCGAGAGTAAGGAAGGAAGGAAGGAAGGCAGACCGAGAGTAAGGAAGGAAGAAAGGAAGGAAGGAAGGAAGGGAGACAGACCCACCCAGGGACCGAGAGGAAGGAAGGAAGGAAGGAAGGAAGGAAGGCCGACCGAGAGGAAGGAATGAAGGAAGGAAGGAAGGGAGACAGACCGAGAGTAAGGAAGGAAGGAAGGAAGGAAGGAAGGAAGGAAGACAGACCGAGAGTAAGGAAGGAAGGAAGGAAGGAAGGAAGACAGACCGAGAGTAAGGAAGGAAGGAAGGAAGGAAGACAGACCCACCCAGGGACCGAGAGGAAGGAAGGAAGGAAGGAAGGAAGAAAGACAAACCCACCCAGGGACCGAGAGGAAGGAAGGAAGGAAGGAAGGAAGACCGAGAGGAAGGAAGGAAGGAAGGAAGGAAGGCAGGCAGGCAGACCGAGAGTAAGGAAGGAAGGAAGGAAGGAAGGGAGACAGACCCACCCACCAAGGGACCGAGAGGAAGGAAGGAAGGAAGGAAGGAAGGAAGGAAGGCCGACCGAGAGGAAGGAATGAAGGAAGGAAGGAAGGAAGGAAGACAGACCGAGAGTAAGAAAGGAAGGAAGGAAAGAAGGAAGGAAGGAAGACAGACCGAGAGGAAGGAAGGAAGGAAGGATGGAAGGAAGGAAGGAAGGGGAGACAGACCGAGAGGAAGGAAGGAAGGAAGGAAGACAGACCGAGAGGAAGGAAGGAAGGAAGGAAGACAGACTGAGAGGAAGGAAGGAAGGAAGGAAGGAAGGAAGACAAACCGAGAGTAAGGAACGAAGGAAGGAAGGAAGGGAGACAGACCGAGAGTAAGGAAGGAAGGAAGGAAGGAAGGGAGACCGAGAGGAAGGAAGGAAGGGAGACCGAGAGGAAGGAAGGAAGGAAGGAAGGAAGACCCACCCAGGGACCGAGAGGAAGGAAGGAAGGAAGGAAGGAAGACAAACCGAGAGTAAGGAAGGAAGGAAGGAAGGAAGACAAACCGAGAGTAAGGAAGGAAGGAAGGAAGGAAGGAAGGAAGGAAGACAGACCGAGAGTAAGGAAGGAAGGAAGGAAGACAGACCGAGAGGAAGGAAGGAAGACAGACCGAGAGGAAGGAAGGAAGGAAGGAAGGAAGACAGACCGAGAGGAAGGAAGGAAGGAAGGAAGGAAGGAAGACAGACCGAGAAAAAGGAAGGAAGGAAGGAAGGAAGGAAGGAAGGCCGACCGAGAGGAAGGAAGGAAGGAAGGCCGACCGAGAGGAAGGAAGGAAGGAAGGAAGGAAGGAAGGGAGACAGACCGAGAGGAAGGAAGGAAGGAAGGAAGGAAGGAAGAAAGGGAGACAGACCGAGAGGAAGGAAAGAAGGAAGGAAGGGAGAGAGACCGAGAGGAAGGAAGGAAGGAAGGAAGGAAGGAAGGAAGGAAGGCCGACCGAGAGGAAGGAAGGAAGGAAGGGAGACAGACCGAGAGGAAGGAAGGAAGGAAGGAAGAAAGGGAGACAGACCGAGAGGAAGGAAGGAAGGAAGGAAGGGAGACAGACCGAGAGGAAGGAAGGAAGGAAGGAAGGAAGAAAGAAAGGGAGACAGACCGAGAGGAAGGAAGGAAGGAAGGGAGACAGACCGAGAGGAATGAAGGAAGGAAGGAAGGAAGGAAGGGAGACAGACTGAGAGGAATGAAGGAAGGGAGACAGACCCACCCAGGGACCGAGAGGAAGGAAGGAAGGAAGGAAGGAAGGAAGGAAGACAGACCCACCCAGGGACCGAGAGTAAGGAAGGAAGGAAGGAAGGGAGACAGACCGAGAGGAAGGAAAGAAGGAAGGAAGGAAGAAAGAAAGGAAGACAGACCGAGAGGAAGGAAGGAAGGAAGGAAGAAAGGGAGACAGACCGAGAGGAAGGAAGGAACGAAGGAAGGAAGGGAGACAGACCGAGAGGAAGGAAGGAAGGAAGGAAGGAAGGAAGAAAGAAAGGGAGACAGACCGAGAGGAAGGAAGGAAGGAAGGAAGGAAGACAGACCGAGAGTAAGGAAGGAAGGAAGGAAGGAAGGAAGGAAGACAGACCCACCCAGGGACCGAGAGGAAGGAAGGAAGGAAGGAAGGAAGGAAGGAAGGAAGGAAGACAAACCCACCCAGGGACCGAGAGGAAGGAAGGAAGGAAGGAAGGAAGGAAGACCGAGAGGAAGGAAGGAAGGAAGGAAGGAAGGGAGACAGACCGAGAGGAAGGAAGGAAGGCAGACCGAGAGGAAGGAAGGAAGGAAGGAAGGAAGGAAGGAAGGAAGGAAGGAAGGGAGACAGACCGAGAGGAAGGAAGGAAGGAAGGGAGACAGACTGAGAGGAATGAAGGAAGGAAGGAAGGAAGGAAGAAAGGAAGGAAGGAAGGAAGGAAGGAAGGAAGGAAGACAAACCGAGAGGAAGGAAGGAAGGAAGGAAGGGAGACAGACCGAGAGTAAGGAAGGAAGGAAGGAAGGAAGGAAGGAAGGAAGGGAGACGGACCGAGAGTAAGGAAGGAAGGAAGGAAGGAAGGAAGGAAGGAAGGAAGGGAGACAGACCGAGAGTAAGGAAGGAAGGAAGGAAGGAAGGAAGGAAGGAAGGAAGGGAGACAGACCGAGAGTAAGGAAGGAAGGAAGGAAGGAAGGGAGACAGACCGAGAGGAAGGAAGGGAGACAGACCGAGAGGAAGGAAGGAAGGAAGGAAGGAAGGAAGACAGACCCACCCAAGGACCAAGAGGAAGGAAGGAAGGAAGACAGACCGAGAGGAAGGAAGGAAGGAAGGAAGACAGACCGAGAGGAAGGAAGGAAGGAAGGGAGACAGACCGAGAGTAAGGAAGGAAGGAAGGAAGGAAGGGAGACAGACCGAGAGTAAGGAAGGAAGGAAGGGAGACAGACCGAGAGGAAGGAAGGAAGGAAGGAAGGAAGGAAGGAAAGAAGGAAGGGAGACAGACCGAGAGTAAGGAAGGAAGGAAGGAAGGAAGGAAGGAAGTGAGACAGACCGAGAGGAAGGAAGGAAGGAAAGAAGAAAGGAAGACAGACCGAGAGGAAGGAAGGAAGGAAGGAAGGAAGGAAGGAAGGAAGACAGACCGAGAGGAAGGAAGGAAGGAAGGAAGACAGACCCACCCAGGGACCAAAAGGAAGGAAGGAAGGAAGGAAGGAAGAAAGAAAGAAAGGGAGAAAGACCGAGAGTAAGGAAGGAAGGAAGGGAGACAGACCCACCCAGGGACCGAGAGGAAGGAAGGAAGGAAGGAAGGAAGGAAGGAAGGGAGACAGACCGAGAGGAAGGAAGGAAAGGAGGAAGGAAGAAAGGGAGACTGACCGAGAGGAAGGAAGGAAGGAAGGAAGGGAGACAGACCCACCCAGGGACCGAGAGGAAGGAAGGAAGGAAGGCAGGAAGGCCGACCGAGAGGAAGGAAGGAAGGAAGGAAGGAAGGAAGGAAGGAAGGAAGGAAGGAAGGGAGACAGACCGAGAGGAAGGAAGGAAGGAAGGAAGAAAGGGAGACAGACCGAGAGGAAGGAAGGAAGGAAGGAAGGAAGAAAGGGAGACAGACCGAGAGTAAGGAAGGAAGGAAGGAAGGAAGGGAGACAGACCCACCCAGGGACCGAGAGGAAGGAAGGAAGGAAGGAAGGAAGGCCGACCGAGAGGAAGGAAGGAAGGAAGGAAGGAAGGAAGGAAGGAAGGAAGGGAGACAGACCGAGAGGAAGGAAGGAAGGAAGGAAGGAAGAAAGGGAGACAGACCGAAAGGAAGGAAGACAGACCGAGAGTAAGGAAGGAAGGAAGACAGACCGAGAGTAAGGAAGGAAGGAAGGAAGGAAGGAAGCAAGGGAGACAGACCCACCCAGGGACCGAGAGGAAGAAAGGAAGGAAGGAGGGAAGGAAGGAAGGCCGACCGAGAGGAAGGAATGAAGGAAGGAAGGAAGGAAGGGAGACAGACCGAGAGGAAGGAAGGAAGGAAGGAAGGAAGGAAGGAAGGGAGACAGACCGAGAGGAAGGAAGGGAGACAGACCGAGAGGAAGGAAGGAAGGAAGGAAGGAAGACAGACCGAGAGGAAGGAAGGAAGGAAGGAAGGCAGACCGAAAGGAAGGAAGGAAGGAAGGAAGGAAAGAAGGAAGGGAGACAGACCGAGAGTAAGGAAGGAAGGAAGGAAGGAAGGAAGGGAGACAGACCGAGAGGAAGGAAGGAAGGAAAGAAGAAAGGAAGACAGACCGAGAGGAAGGAAGGAAGGAAGGAAGGAAGACAGACCGAGAGGAAGGAAGGAAGGAAGGAAGGAAGGAAGGAAGACAGACCCACCCAAGGACCAAAAGGAAGGAAGGAAGGAAGGAAGGAAGGAAGGAAGGGAGACAGACCGAGAGGAAGGAAGGAAGGAAGGAAGGAAGGAAGGAAGAAAGGGAGAAAGACCGAGAGTAAGGAAGGAAGGAAGGGAGACAGACCCACCCAGGGACCGAGAGGAAGGAAGGAAGGAAGGAAGGGAGACAGACCGAGAGGAAGGAAGGAAAGGAGGAAGGAAGAAAGGGAGACAGACCGAGAGGAAGGAAGGAAGGGAGACAGACCCACCCAGGGACCGAGAGGAAGGAAGGAAGGAAGGAAGGAAGGAAGGAAGGAAGGCCGACCGAAAGGAAGGAAGGAAGGAAGGGAGACAGACCGAGAGGAAGGAAGGAAGGAAGGAAGGAAGGAAGGGAGACAGACCGAGAGGAAGGAAGGAAGGAAGGAAGGAAGAAAGGGAGACAGACCGAGAGGAAGGAAGGAAGGAAGGAAGGAAGGAAGGAAGGAAGAAAGGGAGACAGACCGAGAGTAAGGAAGGAAGGAAGGAATGAAGGAAGGAAGGGAGACAGACCGAAAGGAAGGAAGGAAGGAAGGAAGGAAGACAGACCGAGAGTAAGGAAGGAAGGAAGGAAGGAAGGAAGGAAAGAAGGCCGACCGAGAGTAAGGAAGGAAGGAAGGAAGGAAGGAAGGAAGGAAGGAAGACAGACCGAGAGTAAGGAAGGAAGGAAGGAAGGAAGGAAGGAAGGAAGGAAGACAGACCGAGAGTAAGGAAGGAAGGAAGGAAGGAAGGAAGGAAGGAAGGGAGACAGACCCACCTAGGGACCGAGAGGAAGGAAGGAAGGAAGGAAGGAAGGAAAGAAGGCCGACCGAGAGGAAGGAAGGAAGGAAGGAAGGAAGGGAGACAGACCGAGAGGAAGGAAGGAAGGAAGGAAGGAAGGAAGGAAGAAAGGGAGACAGACCGAAAGGAAGGAAGGAAGGAAGGAAGGAAGGAAGACAGACCGAGAGTAAGGAAGGAAGGAAGGAAGGAAGGCAGGAAGGAAGGAAGGAAGACAGACCGAGAGTAAGGAAGGAAGGAAGGAAGGAAGGAAGGAAGGGAGACAGACCCACCCAGGGACCGAGAGGAAGGAAGGAAGGAAGGGAGACAGACCGAGAGGAAGGAAGGAAAGAAGGAAGGAAGGAAGAAAGAAAGAAAGGGAGACAGACCGAGAGGAAGGAAGGAAGGAAGGAAGGAAGGAAGAAAGTGAGACAGACCAAGAGGAAGGAAGGAAGGAAGGAAGGCCAACCGAGAGGAAGGAAGGAAGGCCGACCGAGAGGAAGGAAGGAAGGAAGGAAGGAAGGAAGGGAGACAGACCGAGAGGAAGGAAGGAAGGAAGAAAGGGAGACAGACCGAGAGGAAGGAAGGAAGGAAGGAAGGAAGGAAGACAGACCGAGAGTAAGGAAGGAAGGAAGGAAGGGAGACAGACCCACCCAGGGACCGAGATGAAGGAAGGAAGGAAGGAAGGAAGGCTGACCGAGAGGAAGGAAGGAAGGAAGGAAGGAAGGGAGACAGACCGAGAGGAAGGAAGGAAGGAAGGAAAGAAGGAAGGAAGGAAGAAAGGGAGACAAACCGAGAGGAAGGAAGGAAGGAAGGGAGACAGACCCACCCTGGGACCGAGAGGAAGGAAGGAAGGAAGGAAGACAGACCCACCCAGGGACCGAGAGGAAGGAAGGAAGGAAGGAAGGGAGGAAGGGAGACAGACCGAGAGGAAGGAAGGAAGGAAGGGAGACAGACCGAGAGGAAGGAAGGAAGGAAGGAAGAAAGGGAGAAAGACCGAGAGTAAGGAAGGAAGGAAGGGAGACAGACCCACCCAGGGACCGAGAGGAAGGAAGGAAGGAAGGAAGGAAGGGAGACAGACCGAGAGGAAGGAAGGAAGGAAGAAAGGAAGGAAGGGAGACAGACCGAGAGGAAGGAAGGAAGGGAGACATACCGAGAGGAAGGAAGGAAGGAAGACCGAGAGGAAGGAAGGAAGGAAGGAAGGAAGACAGACCGAGAGGAAGGAAGGATGGAAGGGAGACCCATCCAGGGACCGAGAGGAAGGAAGGAAGGAAGGCAGACCCACCCAGGGACCGAGAGGAAGGAAGGAAGGAAAGAAGGAAGACAGACCGAGAGGAAGGAAGGAAGACAGACCGAGAGGAAGGAAGGAAGGAAGGGAGACCCATCCAGGGACCGAGAGGAAGGAAGGAAGGAAGGAAGGAAGGCAGACCCACCCAGGGACCGAGAGGAAGGAAGGAAGGAAGACAGACAGAGTAAGGAAGGAAGGAAGGAAGGAAGGAAGGAAGGAAGGAAGACAGACCGAGAGGAAGGAAGGAAGGAAGGAAGGAAGGAAGACAGACCGAGAGGAAGGAAGGAAGGAAGGAAGGGAGAAAGACCAGAGGAAGGAAGGAAGGAAGGAAGGGAGAAAGACCGAGAGGAAGGAAGGAAGGAAGGAAGGAAGGCAGACAAACCAAGAGTAAGGAAGGAAGGAAGGAAGGAAGGAAGACAGACCGACCGAGAGTAAGGAAGGAAGGAAGGAAGGAAGGAAGAAAGGAAGGAAGGAAGGAAGGAAGACAAACCGAGAGTAAGGAAGGAAGGAAGGAAGACAGACCCACCCAGGGACCGGGAGGAAGGAAGGAAGGAAGGAAGGAAGACAAACCGAGAGTAAGGAAGGAAGGAAGGAAGACAGACCGAGAGTAAGGAAGGAAGGAAGGAAGAAAGGAAGACAGACCGAGAGTAAGGAAGGAAGGAAGACAGACCGAGAGTAAGGAAGGAAGGAAGGAAGGAAGGAAGGAAGGAAGACAGACCGAGAGTAAGGAAGGAAGGAAGGAAGGAAGGAAGGAAGACAGACCCACTCAGGGACTGAGAGGAAGGAAGGAAGGAAGGAAGGAAGGAAGGCCGACCGAGAGGAAGGAAGGAAGGAAGGGAGACAGACCGAGAGGAAGGAAGAAAGGAAGGAAGGAAGGGAGACAGACTGAGAGGAAGGAAGGAAGGAAGGAAGGAAGGAAGGGAGACAGACCGAGAGGAAGGAAGAAAGGAAGGAAGGAAGGGAGACAGACCCACCCAGGGACCGAGAGGAAGGAAGGAAGGAAGGAAGGAAGGGAGACAGACCGAGAGGAAGGAAGGAAAGGAATAAGGAAGAAAGGGAGACAGACCGAGAGGAAGGAAGGAAGGAAGGAAGGAAGGGAGACAGACCCACCCAGGGACCGAGAGGAAGGAAGGAAGGAAGGAAGGAAGGAAGGCCGACCGAGAGGAAGGAAGGAAGGAAGGGAGACAGACCGAGAGGAAGGAAGGAAGGAAGGAAGGAAGAAAGGGAGACAGACCGAGAGGAAGGAAGGAAGGAAGGAAGGAAGGAAGAAAGGGAGACAGACCGAGAGTAAGGAAGGAAGGAAGGAAGGGAGACAGACCCACCCAGGGACCGAGAGGAAGGAAGGAAGGAAGGAAGGCCGACCGAGAGGAAGGAAGGAAGGAAGGAAGGAAGGAAGGAAGGAAGGGAGACAGACCGAGAGGAAGGAAGGAAGGAAGGAAGAAAGGGAGACAGACCGAGAGGAAGGAAGGAAGGAAGGAAGAAAGGGAGACAGACCGAAAGGAAGGAAGGAAGGAAGGAAGGAAGGAAGACAGACCGAGAGTAAGGAAGGAAGGAAGGGAGACAGACCCACCCAGGGACCGAGAGGAAGGAAGGAAGGAAGGAAGGAAGGCCGACCGAGAGGAAGGAAGGAAGGAAGGAAGGAAGGGAGAAAGACCGAAAGGAAGGAAGGAAGGAAGGAAGGCAGACAAACCAAGAGTAAGGAAGGAAGGAAGGAAGGAAGGAAGGAAGGAAGGAAGGAAGACAGACCGACCGAGAGTAAGGAAGGAAGGAAGGAAGGAAGGAAGAAAGGAAGGAAGGAAGACAAACCGAGAGTAAGGAAGGAAGGAAGGAAGGAAGGGAGACAGACCGAGAGTAAGGAAGGTAGGAAGGAAGCAAGGAAGGACGGAAGGAAGGAAGGAAGGGAGACAGACCCAACCAGGGACCGAGAGGAAGAAAGGAAGGAAGGCCGACCGAGAGAAAGGAAGGAAGGAAGGAAGGAAGGGAGACAGACCGAGAGTAAGTAAGGAAGGAAGGAAGGGAGACCGAGAGGAAGGAAGGAAGTAAGGAAGGAAGACAGACCGAGAGGAAGGAAGGAAGGGAGACCGAGAGGAAGGAAGGAAGTAAGGAAGGAAGACAGACCGAGAGGAAGGAAGGAAGGAAGGAAGGGAGACCGAGAGGAAGGAAGGAAGTAAGGAAGGAAGACAGACCGAGAGGAAGGAAGGAAGGAAGGAAGGCAGACCGAGAGGAAGGAAGGAAGGAAGGAAGGCAGACCGAGAGGAAGGAAGGAAGGGAGACAGACCGAGAGGAAGGAAGGAAGGGAGACAGACCGAGAGGAAGGAAGGAAGGAAGGAAGGAAGACAGACCGAGAGGAAGGAAGGAAGGAAGGAAGGAAGGAAGGAAGGGAGACAGACCCAACCAGGGACCGAGAGGAAGAAAGGAAGGAAGGCCGACCGAGAGGAAGGAAGGAAGGAAGGAAGGAAGGAAGGGAGACAGACTGAGAGTCAGGAAGGAAGGAAGGAAGGAAGGAAGGGAGACCGAGAGGAAGGAAGGAAGTAAGGAAGGAAGACAGACCGAGAGGAAGGAAGAAAGGAAGGAAGGGAGACCGAGAGGAAGGAAGGAAGACAGACCGAGAGGAAGGAAGGAAGGCAGACCGAGAGGAAGAAAGGAAGGAAGGCAGACCGAGAGGAAGGAAGGAAGGAAGGAAGGAAGAAAGGAAGGAAGGGAGACAGACCCACCCAGGGACCGAGAGGAAGGAAGGAAGGAAGAAAGGAAGGAAGGAAGGCCGACCGAGAGGAAGGAAGGAAGGAAGGAAGGGAGACAGACCGAGAGGAAGGAAAAAAGGAAGAAAGGGAGACAGACCGAGAGGAAGGAAGGAAGGAAGGAAGGAAGGGAGACAGACCCACCCAGGGACCGAGAGGAAGGAAGAAAGGAAGGAAGGAAGGAAGGAAGGAAGGAAGACAGACCCACCCAGGGACTGAGAGGAAGGAAGGAAGGAAGGAAGGAAGGGAGGAAGGGAGACAGACCGAGAGGAAGGAAGAAAGGAAGGGAGACAGACCGAGAGGAAGGAAGGAAGGAAGCAAGGAAGGAAGGAAGGAAGGAAGGAAGGAAGACAGACTCACCCAGGGACCAAGAGGAAGGAAGGAAGGAAGACCGAGAGGAAGGAAGGAAGGGAGACAGACCGAGAGTAAGGAAGGAAGGAAGGAAGGAAAAAAGGAAGGAAGGAAGACAGACTCACCCAGGGACCAAGAGGAAGGAAGGCAGGAAGACAGACCGAGAGGAAGGAAGGAAGGAAGGAAGGAAGGGAGAAAGACCGAGAGGAAGGAAGGAAGGAAGGGAGACAGACCGAGAGGAAGGAAGGAAGGAAGGAAGGAAGACCGAGAGGAAGGAAGGAAGGAAGGAAGACAGACCGAGCGGAAGGAAGGATGGAAGGGAGACCCATCCACGGACCGAGAGGAAGGAAGGAAGGCAGACCCACCCAGGGACCGAGAGGAAGGAAGGAAGGAAGGCAGACCCACCCAGGGACCGAGAGGAAGGAAGGAAGGAAGGAAGGAAGGAAGACAGACCGAGAGTAAGTAAGGAAGGAAGGAAGGAAGAAAGGAAGGAAGGAAGGAAGGAAGGAAGACAGACCGAGAGGAAGGAAGGAAGGAAGGAAGGAAGGCAGACCGAGAGGAAGGAAGGAAGGAAGGATAGAAGACAGACCAAGAGGAAGGAAGGATGGAAGGGAGACCCATCCAGGGACCGAGAGGAAGGAAGGAAGGAAGGAAGACAGACCGTGAGGAAGGAAGGATGGAAGGGAGACCCATCCAGGGACCGAGAGGAAGGAAGGAAGGAAGGAAGGAAGGAAGGAAGGCAGACCCACCCAGGGACCGAGAGGAAGGAAGGAAGGAAGGAAGGAAGGAAGGCAGACAGACAGAGAGTAAGGAAGGAAGGAAGGAAGGAAGGAAGGAAGGAAGAAAGGAAGGAAGGCAGACCGAGAGTAAGGAAGGAAGGAAGGAAGAAAGGAAGGAAGGAAGGCAGACTGAGAGTAAGGAAAGAAGGAAGGAAGGAAGGAAGAAAGGAAGGAAGGAAGGAAGGAAGGAAGACAGACCGAGAGGAAGGAAGGAAGGAAGGAAGGAAGACAAACCGAGAGTAAGGAAGGAAGGAAGGAAGGAAGGAAGGAAGACAGACCGAGAGGAAGGAAGGAAGGAAGGAAGGAAGACAGACCGAGAGGAAGGAAGGATGGAAGGGAGACCCATCCAGGGACCGAGAGGAAGGAAGGAAGGAAGGAAGGAAGGAAGACAGACCGAGAGGAAGGAAGGAAGGAAGGAAGGAAGGAAGGAAGGGAGACAGACCGAGAGGAAGGAAGGAAGGAAGAAAGGGAGACAGACCGAAAGGAAGGAAGGAAGGAAGGAAGGAAGGGAGACAGACCGAATGTAAGGAAGGAAGGAAGCAAGGAAGGAAGGAAGGAAGGAAGGGAGACAGACCCAACCAGGGACCGAGAGGAAGAAAGGAAGGAAGGCCGACCGAGAGGAAGGAAGGAAGGAAGGGAGACAGACCGAGAGTAAGGAAGGAAGGAAGGAAGGGAGACCGAGAGGAAGGAAGTAAGGAAGGAAGACAGACCGAGAGGAAGGAAGGAAGTAAGGAAGGGAGACCGAGAGGAAGGAAGGAAAAAAGGAAGGAAGACAGACCGAGAGGAAGGAAGGAAGGAAGGCAGACCGAGAGGAAGGAAGGAAGGAAGGAAGGCAGACCGAGAGGAAGGAAGGAAAGAAGGAAGGCAGACCGAGAGGAAGGAAGGAAGGAAGGAAGGAAGGCAGACCGAGAGGAAGGAAGGAAGGAAGGAAGGCAGACCGAGAGGAAGGAAGGAAGGAAGGAAGGAAGGG
>NC_134362.1:164276795-164286252 GCF_048569485.1 Anomaloglossus baeobatrachus
GGAAGGCAGACCGAGAGGAAGGAAGGAAGGAAGGAAGGAAGGAAGGCAGACCGAGAGGAAGGAAGGAAAGAAGGAAGGCAGACCGAGAGGAAGGAAGGAAAGAAGGAAGGCAGACCGAGAGGAAGGAAGGAAGGAAGGAAAGGAAGGAAGGAAGGAAGGAAGGCAGACCGAGAGGAAGGAAGGAAGGAAGGAAGGCAGACCGAGAGGAAGGAAGGAAGGAAGGAAGGAAGGAAGGAAGGAAGGAAGGAAGGAAGGAAGGGAGACAGACCGAGAGGAAGGAAGGAAGGAAGGAAGGGAGACAGACCGAGAGGAAGGAAGGATGGAAGGGAGACCCATCCAGGGACCGAGAGGAAGGAAGGAAGGAAGGCAGACCCACCCAGGGACCGAGAGGAAGGAAGGAAGGAAGGCAGACCCACCCAGGGACCGAGAGGAAGGAAGGAAGGAAGGAAGGAAGACAGACCGAGAGTATGGAAGAAAGGAAGGAAGGAAGGAAGACAGACCGAGAGTATGGAAGGAAGGAAGGAAGGAAGACCCATCCAGGGACCAAGAGGAAGGAAGGAAGGAAGGCAGACCCACCCAGGGACCGAGAGGAAGGAAGGAAGGAAGGAAGGAAGGAAGGAAGGAAGGAAGGAAGACAGAGAGTAAGATTGGAAGGAAGGAAGGAAGACAGAGAGTAAGGAAGGAAGGAAGGAAGGAAGGAAGGAAGACAGACCGAGAGTAAGGAAGGAAGTAAGGAAGGAAGGGAGGAAGGAAGGGAGGAAGGGAGACAGACCGAAAGGAAGGAAGGAAGGAAGGAAGAAAGGAAGGAAGGGAGACAGACAGAGAGGAAGGAAGGAAGGCAGACCGAGAGTAAGGAAGGAAGGAAGGAAGGAAGGAAGGAAGGAAGGAAGGCAGACCGAGAGTAAAGAAGGAAGGAAGGAAGGAAGGACGGAAAGGAAACAGACCCACCCAGGGACCGAGAGGAAGGAAGGAAGGAAGGAAGGAAGAAAGGAAGGCCGACCGAGAGGAAGGAATGAAGGAAGGAAGGAAGGTAGACAGACCGAGAGTAAGGAAGGAAGGAAGGAAGGAAGGAAGACAGACCGAGAGTAAGGAAGGAAGGAAGGAAGGAAGACAGACCGAGAGTAAGGAAGGAAGGAAGGATGGAAGGAAGGAAGGAAGACAGACCGAGAGTAAGGAAGGAAGGAAGGAAGGAAGGAAGACAGACCCACCCAGGGACCGAGAGGAAGGAAGGAAGGAAGGAAGGAAGGAAGGAAGAAAGACAGACCCACCCAGGGACCGAGAGGAAGGAAGGAAGGAAGGAAGGAAGGAAGACCGAGAGGAAGGAAGGAAGGAAGGAAGGCAGGCAGACCGAGAGTAAGGAAGGAAGGAAGGAAGGGAGACAGACCCACCCACCCAGGGACCGAGAGGAAGGAAGGAAGGAAGGAAGGCCGACCGAGAGGAAGGAATGAAGGAAGGAAGGAAGGAAGGAAGACAGACCGAGAGTAAGGAAGGAAGGAAGGAAGGAAAGAAGGAAGGAAGGAAGACAGACCGAGAGGAAGGAAGGAAGGAAGGAAGACAGACCGAGAGGAAGGAAGGAAGGAAGGGAGACAGACCGAGAGGAAGGAAGGAAGGAAGGAAGGAAGGAAGGAAGGAAGGAAGACCGAGAGGAAGGAAGGAAGGAAGGAAGGAAGACAAACCGAGAGTAAGGAAGGAAGGAAGGAAGGAAGGAAGGAAGGGAGACAGACCGAGAGTAAGGAAGGAAGGAAGGAAGGAAGGGAGACCGAGAGGAAGGAAGGAAGGTAGACCGAGAGGAAGGAAGGAAGGAAGGAAGGAAGGGAGACAGACCGAGAGTAAGGAAGGAAGGAAGGAAGACCCACCCAGGGACCGAGAGGAAGGAAGGAAGGAAGGAAGACAGACCGAGAGGAAGGAAGGAAGGAAGGAAGGAAGACAAACCGAGAGTAAGGAAGGAAGGAAGGAAGGAAGGAAGACAGACCGAGAGTAAGGAAGGAAGGAAGGAAGACAGACCGAGAGGAAGGAAGGAAGACAGACCGAGAGGAAGGAAGGAAGGAAGGAAGGAAGGCCGACCGAGAGGAAGGAAGGAAGGAAGGAAGGAAGGGAGACAGACCGAGAGGAAGGAAGGGAGACAGACCGAGAGGAAGGAAGGAAGGAAGGAAGAAAGGGAGACAGACCGAGAGGAAGGAAGGAAGGAAGGAAGGAAGGAAGGCCGACCGAGAGGAAGGAAGGAAGGAAGGAAGGAAGGGAGACAGACCGAGAGGAAGGAAGGAAAGAAGGAAGGGAGACAGACCGAGAGGAAGGAAGGAAGGAAGGAAGGAAGGAAGGAAGAAAGGGAGACAGACCGAGAGGAAGGAAGGAAGGAAGGAAGGGAGACAGACCGAGAGGAAGGAAGGAAGGAAGAAAGAAAGAAAGGGAGACAGACCGAGAGGAAGGAAGGAAGGAAGGGAGACAGACGAGAGGAATGAGAAGGAAGGAAGGAGGAAGGAAGGAAGGAAGGAATGAAGGAAGGAGACAGACCCCCAGGGACCGAGAGGAAGGAAGGAAGGAAGACAGACCAACCCAGGGACCGAGAGGAAGGGAAGGAATCGAAGGAAGGGAGGACAGACCGAGAGGAAGGAAAGAAGGAAGGAAGGAAGGAAGGAAGAAAGAAAGGAAGACAGACCGAGAGTAAGGAAGGAACGAAGGAAGGAAGGGAGACAGACAGAGTAAGGAAGGAAGGAAGGAAGGAAGGGCAGACCCACCCAGGGACCGAGAGGAAGGAAGGAAGGAAGGAAGGAAGGAAGACTGACCGAGATTAAGGAAGGAAGGAAGGAAGGAAGGAAGGAAGGAAGACAGACAGAGAGTAAGGAAGGAAGGAAGGAAGGAAGGAAGACAGACAGAGTAAGGAAGGAAGGAAGGAAGGAAGGAAGGAAGACAGACAGAGAGTAAGGAAGGAAGGAAGGAAGGAAGGAAGACAGACCGAGAGGAAGGAAGGAAGGAAGACAGACCGAGAGTAAGGAAGGAAGGAAGGAAGGAAGGGAGACAGACCGAGAGGAAGGAAGGAAGGAAGGAAGGAAGGAAGGAAGGGAGACAGACCGAGAGGAAGGAAGGAAGGCAGACCGAGAGGAAGGAAGGAAGGAAGGAAGGAAGGAGACAGACCGAGAGGAAGGAAGGAAGGCAGACCGAGAGGAAGGAAGGAAGGAAGGAAGGAAGACAGACCGAGAGGAAGGAAGGGAGACAGACCGAGAGGAAGGAAGGAAGGAAGGAAGGGAGACAGACTGAGAGGAATGAAGGAAGGAAGGAAGGAAGGAAGACAAACCGAGAGGAAGGAAGGAAGGAAGGAAGGAAGGGAGACAGACCGAGAGGAAGGAAGGAAGGAAGGAAGGAAGGAAGGAAGGAAGGAAGGAAGACAGACCGAGAGGAAGGAAGGAAGGAAGGAAGGAAGGAAGGGAGACAGACCGAGAGGAAGGAAGGAAGGAAGGAAGACCCACCCAGGGACCGAGAGGAAGGAAGGAAGGAAGGAAGACAGACCGAGAGGAAGGAAGGAAGGAAGGAAGACCCACCCAGGGACCGAGAGGAAGGAAGGAAGGAAGGAAGACAGACCGAGAGGAAGGAAGGAAGGAAGGAAGGAAGGAAGGAAGGAAGGAAGGGAGACAGACCGAGAGGAAGGAAGGAAGGAAGGGAGACAGACCGAGAGGAAGGAAGGAAGGAAGAAAGGGAGACAGACGAGAGGAAGGAAGGAAGGAAGGAAGACAGACAGACCCACCCAGGACCAAGAGGAAGGAAGGAAGGAAGGGAGACAGACCGAGAGAGGAAGGAAGGAAGGAAGACAGACCGAGAGGAAGGAAGGAAGGAAGGAAGGAAGGAAGGAAGGAAGGGAGACAGACCGAGAGGAAGGAAGGAAGGAAGGAAGGAAGGAGACAGACCGAGAGGAAGGAAGGAAGGAAGGAAGAAAGAAAGAAAGAAAGGGAGACAGACCGAGAGGAAGGAAGGAAGGAAGGAAGGGAGACAGACCGAGAGGAAGGAAGGAAGGAAGAAAGAAAGAAAGGGAGACAGACCGAGAGGAAGGAAGGAAGGAAGGGAGACAGACCGAGAGGAATGAAGGAAGGAAGGAAGGAAGACAGACTGAGAGGAATGAAGGAAGGGAGACAGACCCACCCAGGGACCGAGAGGAAGGAAGGAAGGAAGGAAGGAAGGAAGACAGACCCACCCAGGGACCGAGAGGAAGGAAGGAAGGAAGGAAGGGAGAGACCGAGAGGAAGGAAAGAAGGAAGGAAGGAAGGAAGGAAGAAAGAAAGGAAGACAGACCGAGAGTAAGGAAGGAACGAAGGAAGGAAGGGAGACAGACAGAGTAAGGAAGGAAGGAAGGAAGGAAGGCAGACCCACCAAGGGACCGAGAGGAAGGAAGGAAGGAAGGAAGGAAGGAAGACTGACCGAGAGTAAGGAAGGAAGGAAGGAAGGAAGGAAGGAAGACAGACAGAGAGTAAGGAAGGAAGGAAGGAAGGAAGGAAGGGAGACAGACCGAGAGTAAGGAAGGAAGGAAGGAAGACCCACCCAGGGACCGAGAGGAAGGAAGGAAGGAAGGAAGACAGACCGAGAGGAAGGAAGGAAGGAAGGAAGGAAGACAAACCGAGAGTAAGGAAGGAAGGAAGGAAGGAAGGAAGACAGACCGAGAGTAAGGAAGGAAGGAAGGAAGACAGACCGAGAGAAGGAAGGAAGACAGACCGAGAGGAAGGAAGGAAGGAAGGAAGGAAGGAAGGAAGACAGACCGAGAGGAAGGAAGGAAGGAAGGAAGGAAGGCCGACCGAGAGGAAGGAAGGAAGGAAGGAAGGAAGGGAGACAGACCGAGAGGAAGGAAGGAAGGAAGGAAGGAAGACAAACCGAGAGTAAGGAAGGAAGGAAGGAAGGAAGGAAGACAGACCGAGAGTAAGGAAGGAAGGAAGGAAGACAGACCGAGAGGAAGGAAGGAAGACAGACCGAGAGGAAGGAAGGAAGGAAGGAAGGAAGGAAGGAAGACAGACCGAGAGGAAGGAAGGAAGGAAGGAAGGAAGGCCGACCGAGAGGAAGGAAGGAAGGAAGGAAGGAAGGGAGACAGACCGAGAGGAAGGAAGGGAGACAGACCGAGAGGAAGGAAGGAAGGAAGGAAGAAAGGGAGACAGACCGAGAGGAAGGAAGGAAGGAAGGAAGGAAGGAAGGAAGGCCGACCGAGAGGAAGGAAGGAAGGAAGGAAGGAAGGGAGACAGACCGAGAGGAAGGAAGGAAAGAAGGAAGGAGACAGACCGAGAGGAAGGAAGGAAGGAAGGAAGGAAGGAAGGAAGGAAGAAAGGGAGACAGACCGAGAGGAAGGAAGGAAGGAAGGAAGGGAGACAGACGAGAGGAAGGAGGAAGGAAGAAAGAAAGAAAGGGAGACAGACCGAGAGGAAGGAAGGAAGGAAGGGAGACAGACCGAGAGGAATGAAGGAAGGAAGGAAGGAAGGAAGGAAGGAAGGAAGGAAGACAGACTGAGAGGAATGAAGGAAGGGAGACAGACCCACCCAGGGACCGAGAGGAAGGAAGGAAGGAAGACAGACCAACCCAGGGACCGAGAGGAAGGAAGGAATGAAGGAAGGGAGACAGACCGAGAGGAAGGAAAGAAGGAAGGAAGGAAGGAAGGAAGAAAGAAAGGAAGACAGACCGAGAGTAAGGAAGGAACGAAGGAAGGAAGGGAGACAGACAGAGTAAGGAAGGAAGGAAGGAAGGAAGGCAGACCCACCCAGGGACCGAGAGGAAGGAAGGAAGGAAGGAAGGAAGGAAGGAAGACTGACCGAGAGTAAGGAAGGAAGGAAGGAAGGAAGGAAGACAGACAGAGAGTAAGGAAGGAAGGAAGGAAGGAAGGAAGACAGACAGAGAGTAAGGAAGGAAGGAAGGAAGGAAGGAAGGAAGACAGACAGAGAGTAAGGAAGGAAGGAAGGAAGGAAGGAAGACAGACCGAGAGGAAGGAAGGAAGGAAGACAGACCGAGAGTAAGGAAGGAAGGAAGGAAGGAAGGGAGACAGACCGAGAGGAAGGAAGGAAGGAAGGAAGGAAGGAAGGAAGGGAGACAGACCGAGAGGAAGGAAGGAAGGCAGACCGAGAGGAAGGAAGGAAGGAAGGAAGGAAGGGAGACAGACCGAGAGGAAGGAAGGAAGGCAGACCGAGAGGAAGGAAGGAAGGAAGGAAGGAAGACAGACCGAGAGGAAGGAAGGGAGACAGACCGAGAGGAAGGAAGGAAGGAAGGAAGGGAGACAGACTGAGAGGAATGAAGGAAGGAAGGAAGGAAGGAAGACAAACCGAGAGGAAGGAAGGAAGGAAGGAAGGGAGACAGACCGAGAGTAAGGAAGGAAGGAAGGAAGGAAGGAAGGAAGGAAGGAAGACAGACCGAGAGGAAGGAAGGAAGGAAGGAAGGAAGGAAGGGAGACAGACCGAGAGGAAGGAAGGAAGGAAGGAAGACCCACCCAGGGACCGAGAGGAAGGAAGGAAGGAAGGAAGACAGACCGAGAGGAAGGAAGGAAGGAAGGAAGACCCACCCAGGACCGAGAGGAAGGAAGGAAGGAAGGAAGACAGACCGAGAGGAAGGAAGGAAGGAAGGAAGGAAGGAAGGAAGGAAGGAAGGAAGGGAGACAGACCGAGAGGAAGGAAGGAAGGAAGGGAGACAGACCGAGAGGAAGGAAGGAAGGAAGAAAGGGAGACAGACCGAGAGGAAGGAAGGAAGGAAGGAAGACAGACAGACCCACCCAGGGACCAAGAGGAAGGAAGGAAGGAAGGGAGACAGACCGAGAGGAAGGAAGAAGGAAGACAGACCGAGAGGAAGGAAGGAAGGAAGGAAGGAAGGAAGGAAGGGAGACAGACCGAGAGGAAGGAAGGAAGGAAGGAAGGGAGACAGACCGAGAGGAAGGAAGGAAGGAAGGAAGAAAGAAAGAAAGAAAGGGAGACAGACCGAGAGGAAGGAAGGAAGGAAGGAAGGAAGGAGACAGACCGAGAGGAAGGAAGGAAGGAAGAAAGAAAGAAAGGGAGACAGACCGAGAGAAGGAAGGAAGGAAGGGAGACAGACCGAGAGGAATGAAGGAAGGAAGGAAGGAAGACAGACTGAGAGGAATGAAGGAAGGGAGACAGACCCACCCAGGGACCGAGAGGAAGGAAGGAAGGAAGGAAGGAAGGAAGGAAGACAGACCCACCCAGGGACCGAGAGGAAGGAAGGAAGGAAGGAAGGGAGAGACCGAGAGGAAGGAAAGAAGGAAGGAAGGAAGGAAGGAAGAAAGAAAGGAAGACAGACCGAGAGTAAGGAAGGAACGAAGGAAGGAAGGGAGACAGACAGAGTAAGGAAGGAAGGAAGGAAGGAAGGCAGACCCACCAAGGGACCAAGAGGAAGGAAGGAAGGAAGGAAGGAAGGAAGACTGACCGAGAGTAAGGAAGGAAGGAAGGAAGGAAGGAAGGAAGACAGACAGAGAGTAAGGAAGGAAGGAAGGAAGGAAGGAAGGAAGGGAGAGACCGAGAGGAAGGAAAGAAGGAAGGAAGGAAGGAAGGAAGAAAGAAAGGAAGACAGACCGAGAGTAAGGAAGGAACGAAGGAAGGAAGGGAGACAGACAGAGTAAGGAAGGAAGGAAGGAAGGAAGGCAGACCCACCAAGGGACCAAGAGGAAGGAAGGAAGGAAGGAAGGAAGGAAGACTGACCGAGAGTAAGGAAGGAAGGAAGGAAGGAAGGAAGGAAGACAGACAGAGAGTAAGGAAGGAAGGAAGGAAGGAAGGAAGGAAGGGAGACAGACCGAGAGTAAGGAAGGAAGGAAGGAAGACCCACCAGGGACCGAGAGGAAGGAAGGAAGGAAGGAAGACAGACCGAGAGGAAGGAAGGAAGGAAGGAAGGAAGACAAACCGAGAGTAAGGAAGGAAGGAAGGAAGGAAGGAAGGAAGACAGACCGAGAGGAAGGAAGGAAGACAGACCGAGAGGAAGGAAGGAAGGAAGGAAGGAAGGAAGACAGACCGAGAGGAAGGAAGAAGGAAGGAAGGAAGGCCGACCGAGAGGAAGGAAGGAAGGAAGGAAGGGAGACAGACCGAGAGGAAGGAAGGGAGACAGACCGAGAGGAAGGAAGGAAGGAAGGAAGAAAGGGAGACAGACCGAGAGGAAGGAAGGAAGGAAGGAAGGAAGGAAGGCCGACCGAGAGGAAGGAAGGAAGGAAGGAAGGAAGGGAGACAGACCGAGAGGAAGGAAGGAAAGAAGGAAGGGAGACAGACCGAGAGGAAGGAAGGAAGGAAGGAAGGAAGGAAGGAAGGAAGGAAGGAAGAAAGGGAGACAGACCGAGAGGAAGGAAGGAAGGAAGGAAGGGAGACAGACCGAGAGGAAGGAAGGAAGGAAGAAAGAAAGAAAGGGAGACAGACCGAGAGGAAGGAAGGAAGGAAGGGAGACAGACCGAGAGGAATGAAGGAAGGAAGGAAGGAAGGAAGGAAGGAAGGAAGGAAGGAAGGAAGACAGACTGAGAGGAATGAAGGAAGGGAGACAGACCCACCCAGGGACCGAGAGGAAGGAAGGAAGGAAGACAGACCAACCCAGGGACCGAGAGGAAGGAAGGAATGAAGGAAGGGAGACAGACCGAGAGGAAGGAAAGAAGGAAGGAAGGAAGGAAGGAAGAAAGAAAGGAAGACAGACCGAGAGTAAGGAAGGAACGAAGGAAGGAAGGGAGACAGACAGAGTAAGGAAGGAAGGAAGGAAGGAAGGCAGACCCACCCAGGGACCGAGAGGAAGGAAGGAAGGAAGGAAGGAAGGAAGGAAGGAAGGAAGACTGACCGAGAGTAAGGAAGGAAGGAAGGAAGGAAGGAAGGAAGACAGACAGAGAGTAAGGAAGGAAGGAAGACTGACCGAGAGTAAGGAAGGAAGGAAGGAAGGAAGGAAGGAAGACAGACAGAGTAAGGAAGGAAGGAAGGAAGGAAGACAGACAGAGAGTAAGGAAGGAAGGAAGGAAGGAAGGAAGGAAGGAAGACAGACAGAGAGTAAGGAAGGAAGGAAGGAAGGAAGGAAGACAGACCGAGAGGAAGGAAGGAAGGAAGACAGACCGAGAGTAAGGAAGGAAGGAAGGAAGGAAGGGAGACAGACCGAGAGGAAGGAAGGAAGGAAGGAAGGAAGGAAGGAAGGGAGACAGACCGAGAGGAAGGAAGGAAGGCAGACCGAGAGGAAGGAAGGAAGGAAGGAAGGAAGGGAGACAGACCGAGAGGAAGAAGGAAGGCAGACCGAGAGGAAGGAAGGAAGGAAGGAAGGAAGACAGACCGAGAGGAAGGAAGGGAGACAGACCGAGAGGAAGGAAGAAGGAAGGAAGGGAGACAGACTGAGAGGAATGAAGGAAGGAAGGAAGAAGGAAGACAAACCGAGAGGAAGGAAGGAAGGAAGGGAGACAGACCGAGAGTAAGGAAGGAAGGAAGGAAGGAAGGAAGGAAGGAAGACAGACCGAGAGGAAGGAAGGAAGGAAGGAAGGAAGGGG